>NW_026057578.1:94060058-94076112 GCF_023721935.1 Panthera uncia
GAGATAGAGATAGAGATAGAGATAGAGATAGAGATAGAGATAGAGATAGAGATAGAGATACTGGGTCACTAAAATTTCATAGTTATGTTTTATCTAAAAGTTCTTTATGTAAACTTCATTTTTAATTTTTCAAGAATTAAATTCTTTTGGCTTCCATATTTGTGATGAAAATTCAGTGCATCCTTGTATTGTTCTTTTAAAGATTGATTTGTCCTTCCTTTGGCTGCCTTTAAGACTTTATGGTTTTCTATATATTTCTCTTGAATATGTTGCAGTTCTTGGATCTGTGGCATTTTTCTCAGTTTTGGAAAATTTTTTCTGTTTTCATTCTTTTTACCTTGTGTTCACTGTCCTATTCCTCTGGGATTCCATAGATAAATATAGAAATAAATTTAAATTATATAAATATATAGTTACATAAATACCTTTCACTTTCCCTATATTATTACATACTTTTCTATTGGCATTCTTCAGCTAGCATACTTTTCTCTGTCATATCATTCAATCCACTAATTCTCTTCAACACTTTTTAATCTGCCATGTGAAATACATATATTGAGTTAATTTCATTTTACTTTTTTTAGTACTAGAATTTTTCAATTGATTTATATTGTATCCCATTCTTTGAATAATTTTGCATTATTTCCTTCATTTAATTAATATTTCATTCAGCTGTTTTAAAGATTCATGTCAGTGAAGTTTAAAAAGTAGATGATAGCGTCACCTAAGTGGTTCAGTCAATTAAGCATCCTACTTTTGATTTCGGCTCATCATGATCGGTCATGAGATGGAGCCCTATTGAATATGGGATTTTCTGTGTCCTTCTCTCTCTGCCTCTCCCTCATTCCCTCTGTGTCTTGCTCTAAATAATAAACATTTGAAAAAAATAAAAATAAAAGTTCATGTCAGATACGTGGCAAGTATTTTCATTCTCACTTTGTTCAGTTCTTACATAGTCTTAATCTTAGTTCTTATTAAAGAATTTCTGAATATTATAGAAAAAGTTGTAGAGATTTTTTAAGGCTCTCGATGACCTAGTAGAGGATATACTGTTATTGTTTGTCTCTCAGATTAAGGATAAATCTCCTTTATATAACGAGGATTACAACAATTCAAAACTGGGGGGCACCCAGGTGGCTCAGAGTCGGTTAAGTGTCCAACACTTGATTTCGACTCACGTCATGATTTCACAGTTCGTGAGATCCAACCCCATATTGGGCTCAGGCTCTTTCCCTCTTTCTCTGCCCTTCCCCTGCTCGTTCTCACTCTCTCTCTTTTCTCCCTCTCTCAAAAATAAATAAATAAACATTAAAAATTCAAAAAAAGAAAAACCAATTCAAAACTGGGATTTAATCCTTGTGTGGCTTATTTTCCATTCACATTTATTCTTAGGATGCAGCCCTTTTAGCTGCTTAGTGAATGAATGACCAAGGTTTCCATCAGAGAACTTCTTTAGTAGGTCCTGAACTCATTTTTTTATTCCTAAGATCCATAGGTCCACGGAGAATTCAGTTTCACCTCTGTGGTTCTCAGCTCTAGATTCTCTGCCCCCATCTTCTTCATATTTCAACCATGCTTTCTAGTAGATCAAGAACAAATCAACATCAACAATTAGCCTCTTTTCTCTATCCTGTTTCAGGTCTTGACTGCAAATCCTAGCTTCCTTGAAGACTGTGATGCCTTCAAATATTAGATTTTCCAGTTGTTCTCAGCATGTGGGTTGGTTCAAAATTGCTAGCCATTTTTGCAGAAGCAGAGTTTTCTTATTTCTCTCAATAAATGGCACTGCGTTGAACTTATTTCCTCAAGCCAGAGATATAAGGAATCATGTACACAGTGATTTGTCCTGTCCTTTATTTATCCAAGAAATAAGTTAATTCTGTCAAGTTCATTTCTTTGATACCTTTCAATTCCATTCCTCCCTCCATTTTCCAGTACCCCCATGACTCCTGGCTAGCACATTTAATTTACAACTGGATTAAGAATTCAGCCTTCTAAATGATCTCCCCATCTTGGTTTTTATTGCTTGATTTTTTATTCTATTATCATACTGCCATTCAGAATGTTTGTCCTAAAATTCAATTCTTATTGAGTAGCTTCCATACTTAAATTCCTTCTATCCTAAAATTCAAAATAAAAATTCTTTAACATTATATTATAATATTTTCATGAATACATATGTGTTTATCTCAGCTATGTCAGCTCTCATGCTTCCATGCTTACCGTATGTTTCCACCACATTTGACTAGCTTAAGTTCTTGAAAACACCATGAACTTGACTTTGTGCATACTCTCTCCCATTGTTTTTGGAGGACAAATTTTGGTACTGGTTTCTCAAGAATGATTTCTCTGATCAATAGCCACACTTATTCTGACTCCCAGGTATATATGAGTGTCCTGTCCTGGCTCTTCCTCAAGCTACTTAAAGATCAGGAAGTATAGTAAGTGCAAAAATCTATTTTTTTTTGTAAATAGATATATAGCACATGTAGCTGAGGCATATGAGTGAGGGGAAGAGACATATAACAAGGTCAAAGACAGTAGAAATAAAAAAAAATGGGTGAAAGATGTTTGAAGCATTTTTTAAAGTGCCATGGGAATCTTTGGAAGGTTTATGCATGGCATATTCATGCACCCCAAAATTAGGCCTGTGTCTAACATATAGTATAATTCAACATATTTGAATTAAATTATTCAACCAATTTATTCATGAATTGAATACATGTTATACACAAATACTCTATCTGACGCTGAAAAATACATAAAAATGCATAAAGTACTTAGTCCTTAAGGTCCCTGCATTCTTCCAGTGAACTTACAACATGAATACAAATATATTTTATGTAAGTTCAAATGTGAAGGTGAAATACATTAAAAAGGCTATGGCTTTTTTTTTTTTTTTTTTAGGTTCTTATTTTAATTCCAGTTAGTTAAGTAGAGTGTTCTATTAGTTTCAGGTATACAATTTAGTGATTCAACACTTCTATACAACACCTAATGCTCATCACAAGTGCTCTCCTTAATTCCCATCACTTATTTCACTCATCCCCTACTCACCTCCCCTGTGGTAACCACCAGTTTGTTCTTTATAGTTAAAAGTCTGTTCTTTGGTTTGCCTCTCTCCCTCTCTCTGCTTTCCCCCTTTGTTCATTTGTTTTGTTTCTTAAATTCCATAGGAGTAGAATCTTATGGTATTTGTCTTTCTCTGACTTATTTCACTTAGCATTATATTCTCTAGCTCCATTCATGTTGCAAATGGCAAGATTTTATTCTTTTTTATGGCTGAATAATACTCCTCTGTGTATATGTGTGTGTATCTGTGTGTGTGTGTGTGTGTGTGTGTGTTTGTGTCACACCATATCCATTCATCAGGCAATATTGGGCTCTTCCCATAATTTGGGTATTGTAAATAATGCCACTATAAACATAAGGATGCATATATCCTTTTGATTTAGTGTTTCTGTATTCTTTGCATAAATACCCTGTAGTATGGTTAATGGATCATAGAGTAATTCCATTTTTAACCTTCTGAGGAACTTCCATACTGTTTTCCACAGTGCCTGCACTAGTCTGCATTCCCACCAACAGTAGAGGATGGTTCCTTTTTCTCTGCATCTCCAAAAAAGCCATGGCTTAAAACAAACAAACGACAACAACAAAAAGACACTCATTCTAATGAGAGAGACCTTCAAAGTGGTGAAACAGATTATGTTTCTAAAACATTTTATAGGAAAAAAAATCTGTAAAGATTTTTTGAAAACGGTATAATGATCTTCTGAAAAAAATTCACCTAGGTTCACCAATTGTTAATATTTTGGCATATTCTTTTTCTTCTTTTATTATTATTTTGCTGATCTGTTGAGAGTAAACTGCAGTCATTGCACCCCTTCAACCTAAATACTTGAGCAAGTAGCTACTAAAAACAGGACAGATTCCTACAGGAACACACCACAAGCATTCAATATAGAAAGTTTAGCATTACTATCATACTATTATCTAATATATAGTCCATTTCAACCTTCACAAATTATTCCAGCTCTGTCTTTAATAGGATTTTTTTCTATCCAGGAATCAGCCAAGAACCAGGCATTTCATTTAGTTTTCACATTTTTATAGTCTCTTTTAATTTGGAACAGTTGTCAGCTTTTTTTTTTCTGTCTCTAATAGATCATCATTTTTTAAGACTACCATTTTTTAAGAATACAGGCTAGTGGGGCGCCTGGGTGGCTCAGTCGGTTAAGCATCCGACTTCGGCTCAGGTCATGATCTCGTGGTCCGTGAGTTCGAGCCCCGCGTCAGGCTCTGTGCTGACTGCTCAGAGCTTGGAGCCTGTTTCAGATTCTGTGTCTCCCTCTCTCTGACCCTCCCCCGTTCGTGCTCTGTCTCTGTCTCAAAAATAAATAAACGTTAAAAAAATAAAAAAATTTAAAAAAAGAATACAGGCTAGTGTATGTGCATTACCAGGTGTGTGTGTATGTGAGTAGGATTGTTTGATCATGATCATACTCAAGTTATACATTTTTGGAAAAATTATCACATTCTGACAGGTGATATTTTATACAAGTTTTGAGAAGTAGAAAACAATTACACAGAGAAATGTCACAGAAGACAGAACTAGGAATTGAATTTAAGATTCTTAATCCTAACACAAGGCTTTTACCATTCACTATAGATACTATGGATGACTGATTGACAGCCTGAGACTTATATTTTTGATCAACGTGGAATTATTAAAAATTAGGTGTGTCCAATAGAAGGCTTGAATGATTTTTTTTTCAAAAGACAGACTGTGGAGCACTTGGTGGCTCAGTCAGGTGAATGCCTGACTCTTGATTTTGGCTCAGGTCATGATTCCAGATCTTATCTGCTTAAGATTCTCTCTCTGTCTCTGCCCCCTCCCCCACTTGAGTGCTTCCTCTCTCTCTAATAAAAAAAAAATTTAAAAATTAAAAACAAACAAACAAAAGATAGAGTGTGGTATAATATAACTAAAACTGGTTGCCTAAAGAAAACATTCAACGCTAGTCTGTAGTTAGCGGAAGATATAAGCAATCTCTAATTAGAAATTGTTTTATTTTTTTATTTAAGTTTAATATTTTTTAATGTTCATTTGAGAGAGAGAGAGAGAGAGAGAGAGAGAGAGAGAGAGATTGTGCATGGGTGGGGGAGGGGCAGAGAGTGAGGAAGACACAGAAATGAAGCAGGCTTCAGGCTCCCAGCTGTCAGCACAGAACCCAATGTGGGGCTTAAACTCATGAACCATGAGATCATGACCTGAGCCAAAGCGAGATATTTAACCAACTGAGCCACCCAGGCGCCTCCAAATTCAGTTTAGATCTTTAAGGTGTTTATCCTTTTTGATAGGAAAAGATGAAGAACTTTTGCTTTAGGGTCAAAAAGGTATACCCAGTATTAAAGCAGGCCTCAATAAACTATTAACATCTGCAGATGTTAATAAATTCATGATAGTAATGATAGTGATAGTAAATTCAGAAGATGTTAAAATTAGGTGAACATGGTATGGGATATTGTAGAATCACAGAGACATAAAACAATCACATTCTTACAGACCATCCCCTTATTTGGTAGATATAGTAAACCCAGAGAGACTTACCCAAATTTACAAAGCTGGAAAGTAGTGTAGACGAATCTCTTTCCTAGGATTCTCAATCCATTGTCCAACTGACTGATTCCTAGAATACGCTTACAGAAATCACAGAAATTCTACTTCATGGATAAACAGCCTCTTGCCATGACTGCCTCCTTCACAGATTAGGCCTTTTATAGTTGGGACCTCATCTCTCAATGGGGATATGCCAGAAAAAAATTCACAACTGCTTAATAAGACCCACTTTTAGCCTCATTTATTTTGACCTTCAAGCATTTACTTACTGAAGTGCATGAAGTTTCTATTCAGATTAATGCCAAGTTTCAATTGCCATAGACCACAAGAAAAATCATTTTTTTCATGTGATTCCCCAAAAATGAATTCAACAACACTTTTATCAGCCATGTTTTTAATCCATTAGCAATATTGACTTTGCCATGAAATGAGAGTAATTCAATTTTAGATTATATTATAAAGCTGAAATTATTATAGCTTTGCCTGCTAGTTTTACAGTAGTTACGGCTATGTCAGGGTTTTCATGCTGAAGCTTTATATTTCAAAGTTTTACAATCAGACATTAAAGAAAAAAAAAAAAAGTCAAATGGCTTTTGAGACCGCATTGGCGCCTGTGAGAAATCCATGTCAGGCTTTTTATTCAAAGAGATCCACTTCGATGGGCAAGTCCCTCTGCTTAACAACTTTCATTATTAGATTGGCTATGGGTGCTACTGACACATTTTCCTAATGATACAGAGTGGGGCCCACTTTGGGGTTGTTCCTCCTCAGTATCAGGCATGGAGCTCTAGGTGGCACTATAAGTAGAAGACAGAAGATACAATACAAGCCACCCAGACTTTTAATAC
This sequence comes from Panthera uncia, assembly GCF_023721935.1. Taxonomy (NCBI): domain Eukaryota; kingdom Metazoa; phylum Chordata; class Mammalia; order Carnivora; family Felidae; genus Panthera; species Panthera uncia. The sequence goes on from NW_026057578.1 coordinate 94,066,530, forward strand.
CTGACTATGGGCAGATTACTTAATATTGTTGAGACTCGGGGCACCTGGGTGGCTCAGTCGGTTGAGCGTCCGACTTCGACTTCAGCTTGGGTCATGATCTCGGGGTCTGTGAGTTAGAGCCCCGCATCCGGCTCTGTGTTGACAGCTCAGAGCCTGGAGCCTACTTCGGATTCTGTATCTCCCTCTCTCTCTGCCCCTCCCCCACTCATGCTCTGTCTCTCTCTCTCTCTGTCAAAAATAAACATTAAAAGAAATTAATATTGTTGAGACTCAAGTTATTTAAAATGAAGAATGAGGAAAAATCTATCCTATCTTTCTGAAAGCAAGTGACTGGACCTTTTGTAATCCTTTCCAACACTCATATCTATGAGTTTAAAATCAGGAGGCACCTGGGGCACCTGGGTGGCTCACTCGATTAAGCATCTAATTTCAGCTCAGCTCAGGATCTCATGGTTCGTGAGTTTGAGCCCACATCGGGCTCTGTGCTGACAGCTCAGAGCCTGGAGCCTGCTTCGGTTTCTGTGTCTCCCTCTCTCTCTCTGCTCCTCCCCTGTTCATGCGATCTCTCTCTCTCTCAAAAATAAATAATAAAACATTTAAAAAATAATAAATTGAATAAATATAAATAAGTATGTAAATAAATAATAAAATGAGGCACCTACTATAAGAAATCCTTAGTAATAGAAAAGAGATTTTTATCTCCATCTCAAATTTGAGACATTAAAAAAACATCATTCCCAAAATAACCAATATAAGGCAAGTACTGGCCTTAAAACATATTTATTTAAATTATATCCCCCAATAAATTGCAAATGAACATTGTAGCTATTGATCACTTGGCATGAATATTCTGAAGACAGATCTATATTAAACATTCTTTATGGGCCATGTACAGGAAATGGACATAAATTACTATTCTTTGATGGAAAGCTCCCTGAAGTCAGAAAGAATAGTGAACTAAGAAGAGAATGGACAACAGTGTTGAGTAAATTGAAACTTCCTCCATAACTCTGCTCAGGATCACTGGTGTCATTTATATTTAGTTTCACGCCACATGGAACGCTTGGGTGGCTCAGTCAGTTAAGCTTCCAACTCAGGTCGGATTTTGGCGCAGGTCATGTTCTCACAGTTCAGTTCGTGAGACTGACTCCTACATCAGGCTCCATGCTGCACAGAGCCTGCTTAGGATTCTCTCTCTCCCTCTCTCTGTCCCTCTACCATTTGCTCCTTCTCTCTCTCTCTCTCAAAATAAAAAAAGTAAAAAAATAAAAATTTTAGTTTGACTCCACACAAATTTAAGCCTCTTATAGGCATAGCAATGTTCTGACATCATGCTTTGTTTCAATAAATAACATGGCTTTCATGCTTCCTGGAAATGTATGACTTTATGTTGAGGAAGCTATGTAAATTCTTAATGACAGTAATAGTTTCTGTACCTTCTGCATTTACTTAGTGGCCAGCATGAAGCTACATAATTTATATATATCCTCTCGGTTAATAATCATAACGATCCATGGAGGAGTTATCGTCCTTTCACTGGTAATGAAATGGAGACTTAGGAGAAATAACCTCATCAAGGTCATTTGTGAGTGACAAATTCATTATTAGGATCTGGCTTGCTTAAAGCCTGCAGGTTTTTTGTTTGTTTGTTTGTTTTTTCTCCAGGTTATAAATGCTTTGTGCTTCTAACACAGAAGAAACTTGGTGATGGATATATAGCCATTTGATGTTTCTCTGAGTAAGAGTTCCAGTTCAGGCTCTCTTTCTTATAGAATGTAAATGAATACCTATACATACATATGTAATTGTTACCAAAATTAAGCTTAATCACTAAAGGAAGATTTATCTGAACTTTCTCTTGTATTTCTTTCACCTTTGCCACAAGGCCCTGGAGCCTCTGACCTCTCAAAGAAGATGTAGGTCCTTCCAATATCATTTTTAAAATCTTATTGCCATCACTGGAACATCCATTTGAGCCACTTTGAGATACATGGCACATCTTGGGTCCTTGGCTATAATTATTTTCTGATGTTACTTCACTTTCCTATGGTCCAGAGTCTTATCAACTGTTTTGCTGTGATTGCTCTGAAGTGGTTTCAGAATACAATTGATTTACTTGTGACATCAGTGTCACTTATAGGAGATACTTCAAGTGTGACATCTAGGCCTTGGATAGATGACAACTTTGCATCTAAAATACTGAGAGTTGTTTCAATTTGTTATATATGACGAGAAAGATCTGCCAGTTTCTCCTTACAAACTGTAGAAATGTGGTTGAGGAACTGTACTGTGCGCACCACAAATTGGTTTAGAAATGCCACCGTTATTTTCTGGTGAACAGCTGGTACTTCTGTTGGTTCTATGCCTGACCTCGTAAGAGGAAGCCCACCTTCATCCATCTCGTTAACAGGTGGGAGACCCAGAGCTCACCCATAAACCCCTCACCAGTGGGGTTGCCCAAGCCTGCACTCTTAAATTATATGTTACATAATATACAATAGAATACTACTTGGCAATGATAAAGAATGAAATCTGGCCATTAGTAGCAACATGGATGGAACCGGAGGGTATTATGCTAAGTGTAATAAGTCAGGCAGAGAAAGACAGATACCATATGTTTTCACTCATATGTGGATCCTGAGAAACTTAACAGAAGACCAGGGTGGGGAGGGGCAGGGGGAAAAAAGTTACAGAGATGGAGGGAGGCAAACCATAAGAGATTCTTAAATACTGAGAACAAACTAAGGGTTGATGGGGGCTGGGAGAGAGGGGAAAGTGGGTGATGGACATTGAGGAGGGTACCTGTTGGGATGAGCACTGGGTGTTGTATGGAAACAAATTTGACAATAAATTATATTTAATAATAAAAAAGATAAAAAAATAAACTCTCATAATTTCCTAGGAGGACAGAAAAACAAATTAATCTCTCAGTGAAGACAAGGAAAACATTTTGTAAGTGAAATCTCTAGCACTCAACATTCCCTAAGTGAGACCAAGTGGTACAATCCAATCAATCTCTAAGCCCTGCAGTTTCTATTTCCAAACATCCATCATCTACTCCCTTCTTTCTATTCCCAGAAACCCTACATTTGTCCAGACCATTCTCTTGCTCCATACGAATCACTGAACAGTCTCAGAGAAACTTTTCATGCCCCACCCACCCTCCTGTAGGCAACCCAGGTTTAAAGACCTGGATATATGCACTCAGTTGTTTAGTAACAAAAAACTAACTGGAAATCTCCACAACATCATTGTTAGTTGATTGATTCCTAATCTATTTTAACTGAGAATGCTAAATAAAAGATGCACCTGCTCCAAATAGGAGAATCCTTGGGAAAATACTCAGTTAAATTTTTAGCATCATCAACATGAAAAGATGTTCAACATCGCTCCTTATCAGGGAAATACAAATCAAAACCACACTCAGATATCACCTCACGCCAGTCAGAGTGGCCAAAATGAAGAAATCAGGAGACTATAGATGCTGGAGAGGATGTGGAGAAACGGGAACCCTCTTGCACTGTTGGTGGGAATGCAAACTGGTGCAGCCACTCTGGAAAACAGTGTGGAGGTTCCTCAGAAAATTAAAAATAGACCTACCCTATGACCCAGCAGTAGCACTGCTAGGAATTTACCCAAGGGATACAGGAGTACTGATGCATAGGGGCACTTGTACCCCAATGTTTATAGCAGCACTCTCAACAATAGCCAAATTATGGAAAGAGCCTAAATGTCCATCAACTAATGAATGGATAAAGAAATTGTGGATTCTAGGGGAAGATGGCGGCGTAGGAGGACGCGGGGCTCACAACGCGTCCTGCCGATCACTTAGATTCCACCTACACCTGCCTAAAGAACCCAGAAAACCGCCAGAGGATTAGCAGAAGGGAGTCTCCGGAGTCAAGCGCAGACTAGAGGCCCACGGAAGAGGGTAGGAAGGGCGGCGAGGCGGTGCGCTCCACGGACTGGCGGGAGGGAGCCGGGGCGGAGGGGTGGCTCGCCAGCCAAGCAGAGCCCCCAAGTCTGGCTGGCAAAAGCGGAGGGGCCGGACAGACTGTGTTCCGACAGCAAGCGCGACTTAGCGTCTGGGAGGTCATAAGTTAACAGCTCTGCTCGGAAAGCGGGAAGGCTGGAGGACAAAGGGAGGGAGAGCTGCTGAGCCCCCGGACGGCAGAGCTCAGCTTGGCGGGGAACAAAGGCGCCAGTGCCATCTCCCCCGCCCATCCCCCAGCCAAAATCCCAAAGGGAACCAGTTCCTGCCAGGGAACTTGCTCGCTCCGCGCAAACACCCAACTCTGTGCTTCTGCGGAGCCAAACCTCCGGCAGCGGATCTGACTCCCTCCCGCTGCCACAGGGCTCCTCCTGGAGTGGATCACCTAAGGAGAAGCGAGCTAAGCCTGCCCCTCCACCCCCCGTGCACCTTGCCTACCCACCCCAGCTAATACGCCAGATCCCCAGCAACACAAGCCTGGCAGTGTGCAAGTAGCCCAGACGGGACACGCCACCCCACAGTGAATCCCGCCCCTAGGAGAGGGGAAGAGAAGGCACACACCAGTCTGACTGTGGCCCCAGCAGTGGGCTGGGGGCAGACATCGGGTCGGACTGCGGCCCCGCCCACTAACTCCAGTTATACACCACAGCACAGGGGAAGTGCACTGCAGGTCCTCACCACGCAAGGGACTCTCCAAAATGACCAAACGGAAGAATTCCCCTCAGAAGAATCTCCAGGAAATAACAACAGCTAATGAACTGATCAAAAAGGATTTAAATAATATAACAGAAAGTGAATTTAGAATAATAGTCATAAAATTAATCGCTGGGCTTGAAAACAGTATACAGGACAGCAGAGAATCTCTTGCCACAAAGATCGAGGGACTAAGGAACAGTCACGAGGAGCTGAAAAACGCTTTAAACGAAATGCAAAACAAAATGGAATCCACGATGGCTCGGCTTGAAGAGGCAGAGGAGAGAATAGGTGAACTAGAAGATAAAGTTATGGAGAAAGAGGAAGCTGAAAGAAAGAGAGATAAAAAAATCCAGGAGTATGAGGGGAAAATTAGAGAACTAAGTGATACACTAAAAAAAAATAATATACGCATAATTGGTATCCCAGAGGAGGAAGAGAGAGGGAAAGGTGCTGAAGGGGTACTTGAACAAATTATAGCTGAGAACTTCCCTGAACTGGGGAAGGAAAAAGGCATTGAAATCCAAGAGGCACAGAGAACTCCCTTCAGACGTAACTTGAATCGATCTTCTGCACAACATATCATAGTGAAACTGGCAAAATACAAGGATAAAGAGAAAATTCTGAAAGCAGCAAGGGATAAACGTGCCCTCACTTATAAAGGGAGACCTATAAGACTCGTGACTGATCTCTCCTTTGAAACTTGGCAGGCCAGAAAGGCTTGGCACGATATCTACAGTGTGCTAAACAGAAAAAATATGCAGCCGAGAATCCTTTATCCAGCAAGTCTGTCATTTAGAATAGAAGGAGAGATAAAGGTCTTCCCAAACAAACAAAAACTGAAGGAATTTGTCACCACGAAACCAGCCCTACAAGAGATCCTAAGGGGGATCCTGTGAGACAAAGTACCAGAGACATCAATACAAGCATAAAACATAGACATCACAATGACTCTAAACCCATATCTTTCTATAATAACACTGAATGTAAATGGATTAAATGCGCCAACTAAAAGACATAGGGTATCAGAATGGATAAAAAAACAAGACCCATCTATTTGCTGTCTACAAGAGACTCATTTTAGATCTGAGGACACCTTTAGATTGAGAGTGAGGGGATGGAGAACTATTTATCATGCTCCTGGAAGCCAAAAGAAAGCTGGAGTAGCCATACTTATATCAGACAAACTAGACTTTAAATTAAAGGCTGTAACAAGAGATGAAGAAGGGCATTATATAATAATCACAGGGTCTATCCACCAGGAAGAGCTAACTATTATAAATGTCTATGCGCCAAATACCCGAGCCCCCAGATATATAAAACAATTACTCATAAACATAAGCAACCTTATTGATAAGAATGTGGTCATTGCAGGGGACTTTAACACCCCACTTACAGAAATGGATAGATCATCTAGACACACAGTCAATAAAGAAACAAGGGCCCTGAATGATACATTGGATCAGATGGACTTGACAGATATATTTAGAACTCTGCATCCCAAAGCAACAGAATATACTTTCTTCTCGAGTGCACATGGAACATTCTCCAAGATAGATCATATACTGGGTCACAAAACAGCCCTTCATAAGTTTACAAGAATTGAAATTATACCATGCATACTTTCAGACCACAATGCTATGAAGCTTGAAATCAACCACAGGAAAAAGTCTGGAAAACCTCCAAAAGCACGGAGGTTAAAGAACACCCTACTAACGAATGAGTGGGTCAACCAGGCACTTAGAGAAGAAATTAAAATATACATGGAAACAAACGAAAATGAAAATACAACAATCCAAACGCTTTGGGATGCAGCGAAGGCAGTCCTGAGAGGAAAATACATTGCAATCCAGGCCTATCTCAAGAAACAAGAAAAATCCCAAATACAAAATCTAACAGCACACCTAAAGGAAATAGAAGCAGAACAGCAAAGGCAGCCTAAACCCAGCAGAAGAAGAGAAATAATAAAGATCAGAGCAGAAATAAACAATATAGAATCTAAAAAAACTGTAGAGCAGATCAACGAAACCAAGAGTTGGTTTTTTGAAAAAATAAACAAAATTGACAAACCTCTAGCCAGGCTTCTCAAAAAGAAAAGGGAGATGACCCAAATAGATAAAATCATGAATGAAAATGGAATGATTACAACCAATCCCTCAGAGATACAAACAATTATCAGGGAATACTATGAAAAATTATATGCCAGCAAATTGGACAACCTGGAAGAAATGGACAAATTTCTAAACACCCACACTCTTCCAAAACTCAATCAGGAGGAAATAGAAAGCTTGAACAGACCCATAACCAGCGAAGAAATTGAATCGGTTATCAAAAATCTCCCAGCAAATAAGAGTCCAGGACCAGATGGCTTCCCAGGGGAGTTCTACCAGACATTTAAAGCAGAGATAATACCTATCCTTCTCAAGCTATTCCAAGAAATAGAAAGGGAAGGAAAACTTCCAGACTCATTCTATGAAGCCAGTATTACTTTGATTCCTAAACCAGACAGAGACCCAGTTAAAAAAGAGAACTACAGGCCAATATCCCTGATGAATAAGGATGCAAAAATTCTTAATAAGATACTAGCAAATCGAATTCAACAGCATATAAAAAGAATTATTCACCATGATCAAGTGGGATTCATTCCTGGGATGCAGGGCTGGTTCAACATTCGCAAATCGATCAACGTGATACATCACATTAACAAAAAAAAAGAGAAGAACCATATGATCCTGTCAATCGATGCAGAAAAGGCCTTTGACAAAATCCAGCACCCTTTCTTAATAAAAACCCTTGAGAAAGTCGGGATAGAAGGAACATACTTAAAGATCATAAAGGCCATTTATGAAAAGCCCACAGCTAACATCATCCTCAACGGGGAAAAACTGAGAGCTTTTTCCCTGAGATCAGGAACACGACAGGGATGCCCACTGTCACCGCTGTTGTTTAATATAGTGCTGGAAGTTCTAGCATCAGCAATCAGACAACAAAAGGAAATCAAAGGCATCAAAATTGGCAAAGACGAAGTCAAGCTTTCGCTTTTTGCAGATGACATGATATTATACATGGAAAATCCGATAGACTCCACCAAAAGTCTGCTAGAACTGATACATGAATTCAGCAAAGTTGCAGGATACAAAATCAATGTGCAGAAATCAGTTGCATTCTTATACACTAACAATGAAGCAACAGAAAGACAAATGAAGAAACTGATCCCATTCACAATTGCACCAAGAAGCATAAAATACCTAGGAATAAATCTAACCAAAGATGTAAAAGATCTGTATGCTGAAAACTATAGAAAGCTTATGCAGGTAATTGAAGAAGATATAAAGAAATGGAAAGACATTCCCTGCTCATGGATTGGAAGAATAAATATTGTCAAAATGTCAATACTACCCAAAGCTATCTACACATTCAATGCAATCCCAATCAAAATTGCACCAGCATTCTTCTTGAAACTAGAACAAGCAATCCTAAAATTCATATGGAACCACAAAAGGCCCCGAATAGCCAAAGTAATTTTGAAGAAGAAGACCAAAGCAGGAGGCATCACAATCCCAGACTTTAGCCTCTACTACAAAGCTGTCATCATCAAGTCAGCATGGTATTGGCATAAAAACAGACACATAGACCAATGGAATAGAATAGAAACCCCAGAACTAGACCCACAAACGTATGGCCAACTCATCTTTGACAAAGCAGGAAAGAACATCCAATGGAAAAAAGACAGTCTCTTTAACAAATGGTGCTGGGAGAACTGGACAGCAACATGCAGAAGGTTGAAACTAGACCACTTTCTCACACCATTCACAAAAATAAACTCAAAATGGATAAAGGACCTGAATGTGAGACAGGAAACCATCAAAACCTTAGAGGAGAAAGCAGGAAAAGACCTCTCTGACCTCAGCCGTAGCAATCTCTTACTCGGCACATCCCCAAAGGCAAGGGAATTAAAAGCAAAAGTGAATTACTGGGACCTTATGAAGATAAAAAGCTTCTGCACAGCAAAGGAAACAACCAACAAAACTAAAAGGCAACCAACGGAATGGGAAAAGATATTTGCAAATGACACATCGGACAAAGGGCTAGTATCCAAAATCTATAAAGAGCTCATCAAACTCCACACCCGAAAAACAAATAACCCAGTGAAAAAATGGGCAGAAAACATGAATAGACACTTCTCTAAAGAAGACATCCGGATGGCCAACAGGCACATGAAAAGATGTTCAACGTCGCTCCTTATCAGGGAAATACAAATCAAAACCACACTCAGATATCACCTCACGCCAGTCAGAGTGGCCAAAATGAAGAAATCAGGAGACTATAGATGCTGGAGAGGATGTGGAGAAACAGGAACCCTCTTGCACTGTTGGTGGGAATGTAAATTGGTGCAGCCGCTCTGGAAAGCAGTGTGGAGGTTCCTCAGAAAATTAAAAATAGACCTACCCTATGACCCAGCAATAGCACTGCTAGGAATTGATCCAAGGGATACAGGAGTACTGATGCATAGGGGCACCTGTAGCCCAATGTTTATAGCAGCACTCTCAACAATAGCCAAATTATGGAAAGAGCCTAAATGTCCATCACCTGATGAATGGATAAAGAAATTGTGGTTTATATACACAATGGAATACTACGTGGCAATGAGAAAAAATGAAATATGGCCTTTTGTAGCAACATGGATGGAACTCGAGAGTGTGATGCTAAGTGAAATAAGCCATACAGAGAAAGACAGATACCATATGGTTTCACTCTTATGTGGATCCTGAGAAACATAACAGAAACCCATGGGGGAGGGGAAGGAAAAAAAAAAAAAAAGAGGTTAGAGTGGGAGAGAGCCAAAGCATAAGAGACTGTTAAAAACTGAGAACAAATTGAGGGTTGATGGGGGGTGGA